>NC_134491.1:15791560-15809060 GCF_040206685.1 Ascaphus truei | reverse complement strand
CCCCTGTCATATAACTCCTCTGTGCTTTAGGGAACAATGAAGCAGGTAAATCTCCATCGGAGAGTGTTCCTGTTATTATTGACTTGTATCCAGTTCCTTAGACAGGCAGAGCAAGTTGTGAGTGTATGACAATGCTGTATAGCATAGTACGTGACCCCGCAGCGTCATTTTACTCTGCCAAACAAGTGGAGGGGGGCACGAGACTGAGGAGGAGCAGACAGAGGGGGTGCAGCTAAAAAAAGTTTGCACTCCCCTGCCATAGTACAGCGCATTAGGTGTACTTTTTACGGAGGGTGATCTTCAAACATGTACTGTAAGCTCTTCATGGATAAGCAAATAACCTGGGTCCTTACCATCCACTGCCAGTACACCGGCTCTAGGTGTTTCCATTCCAGATAGGCTTCCAAGTGAGAATTTTCAGACTCCAGCAACTGCAATAGCTGTGGGAGAAGAAAAGCGGCATTTATTAAATGTCATCCATTTACAACAAGCTCCAGCATTTGTTTCCTTCTATGTCTTAGGCCTTGCTTATAGTAGGTCCGGCTGTGTGTGCGCGCCCTCGTGACGTCACGCACGCGCAAAACCTGCACTGCTGGCAACGGGAGGCGTGACCATGACGTTACGTGAGCAGGTCGCCCTCATTGACTGACCCGCTTACATGACACCTGTTGCGCAAGAAAATCAATTTCAGATGCCTGCTCAAAATTTGCGCGCTTTGATGCGTCGTTCGCATGCGCTCAATTAAAAACAAGCATTTGTTTTGGCAATTGTAATCACGACCTTAGGAGTAGAGCTAAAAGGAGTAGCTCAGTAGCTTGGAGACTGCCTTTGAAGTGGGTAAATAAACCCACTTCGAATCCCTGTGCCTCAGGACACTAGAATAAGATTGTAAACTCTTTGGGGCAAAATGATATGTACAGAGCTGCAAAAACGGTCAGCACTATAAAAATATTAATATTAGAATGATTCAGGGTTATGGGTATGAATTAGCACTTTGTTTCATTGTTCAATGCAGGGGCACTGTATACAGCCTGAATCTTCCACTTCAACAAAATATTTGACATTAAAATTGTGGTCCAGCTGAAAAGCCTGTAGCAACATCCCATCCATCATGTCTCAATTAACCCAATAAATAGCGATATAGTATAATCCCGCTTGTACCAGTTAAAGATTTAGGGCTGTTAT
Source organism: Ascaphus truei (assembly GCF_040206685.1). NCBI lineage: Eukaryota > Metazoa > Chordata > Amphibia > Anura > Ascaphidae > Ascaphus > Ascaphus truei. Next base: position 15,807,875 of record NC_134491.1, on the reverse strand, counting down.
ATTTAGCATGCGGCCGTGCGTGCATGTGCCGCATGTTTTCATGTCTATAGAGCCGGGAGCTGCAGGTAATGTATATGTGTGAGAGTATGTGTGAGAGTATGTGTGATGTATATGTGTGAGAGTATGTGTGATGTATATGTGTGATGTATATGTGTGATGTATATGTGTGATGTATATGTGTGATGTATATGTGTGATGTATATGTGTGATGTATATGTGTGATGTATATGTGTGATGTATATGTGTGATGTATATGTGTGAGAGCATGTGTGAGAGCATGTGTGAGAGCATGTGTGAGAGCATGTGTGAGAGCATGTGTGAGAGCATGTGTGAGAGCATGTGTGAGAGCATGTGTGAGAGCATGTGTGAGTGAAAAAAAGTCCTAAATAAGATTTTTTAATGAAAAAAAGTTTAATAAATATTTTTTTTTTACTTCTGCAATCATTGACATTGACACACACACACACACACACACACACACACACACACACACACAATTAATTTCCTCATCTTCGCCGCTGTCGGTCGGCTCCCCTCTCCCTGCCGTGCGCGCGCGGCCCTTGTATAGAAAGATTCCGCGCACGCGCACGGCACTATAGAACGTGCCTTACTTCTAATCCAATCACAATATTGTCAATCCTTTCTGTGCTTGGGCGCTCGTGTAAAATCAGTGTTGCTACAAGGGTCAATTAAATAAGGGAGTCACAAGTTGCCGCAAAGTAATATGTTGAACCATCAAAATTACTAGATAATCCCAAACTAACCGCAAGAAGACAAAGCTTACCAACGCCATAAATAATGAAGTATAAATTAATTAAAAAAAACTGTGCAAATGCTAAAAGTCAGCTGTGCACTACCCTGGCAAAAATGGTAACAACTACAATAGACAGGTGCTGCTGCTTTGCAACTGTAAGGGGGGGGGGACAACCACAGAAGATGAGAATAAAAGGGAAGTATGAACAAAATGTTATTTCAAATCACAGAGTGGATACACAGTACAGGCATACCCCGCTTTAAGTACACTCACTTTAAGTACACTCGCAAGTAAGTACATATCGCCCAATAGGCAAACGGCAGCGCACGCATGTGCCTGTCATAACGTCCTGAACAGCAATACCAGCTCCCTACCTGTACCGAAGCTGTGCGCAAGCGGGGAGACTATAGAGACTGTTACAAATGCGTTATTTACATCAGTTATGCACGTATATAACGATTGCAGTACAGTACGTGCATCGATAAGTGGGAAAAGGTAGTGCTTCACTTTAAGTACATTTTCGCTTTACATACATGCTCCGGTCCCATCGCGTATGTTAATGCGGGGTACGCCTGTACATGGGAGGAATGTAAATGGATAAACCCCCACGGAAGAAACATTTGTTGCCCTCAATGCTCACGTACAACTATTGGTAGCAAAAAGTATATTTTGCCCAGATAGAGTGTTCGAGAACGTGCAAAATATAGTTATCTTAGGAGAATTTGGCAATGTAAGTTTCTAAAACATTAACTATTACATCCATCGAATGTGTTTCAGGGGATGAAATGTTATAATGTATTCTGGGTACCCCTCTTTTCACGATGACTAATCATGTACGTTTCCCCAAAGACACAAGCATCATGTATACATCTCATCACAGCTTCACACTGCATATAGGAAACAAGTTATACTGGACATACATACAAAGTGATCTATACATACAGTATATATAACCCTCCTTGCCCAGCTTCTATTGCGATCAGTGTGCAATATTTGGGTACTCAGTATTGGTTACTTTACTCCGCGTGCTGGATTTAGGTGGCAGGGCGATGAGGTAGCAAGGGTGAAAATGGGCGCCAGGAACTTTTGTCCGTCTTTATTCATGTCGCCAGGGACATATCCCACACATACGACAACGTTGCACTATTTGTCTTGTAGTTATTCATGAATACTGTGCTTCCTTAAGTGCCCGCTATTAACACTCAGAGGTGTATGTGCGTGTTGGACCCGGTGCCCCGATCTGCAGAGTAACATCCGTTATTGCCCTGTTTAACCTGTGCCCTTATTGGAAGCTGACTGCTTCTATGCAGGTAAAGATTGTATCCCTTTCCGGTTTGGGAACTGCTGCTTCCAAACAGGCCGAGACGAATACGTGTACGGATTCGCGGGTAGAGCTGATGCGCTGACACATAGTAACCCTCTGGGACCTGCTGAATTCCGCCAGCCATCTTCTGAGATCCTAACTTAAAGTGCAGTGTCCCTATCTACAACATCATAAATAAGAGGGGCCTGGTCTGTTCTACTTTATTAATACATCCCCGTCTCCTCTCCGCGAGGCTCCTTTCCTCTTGTCCTCCCGGACCCTGACCCTCCAGAACCTTCTTCCTATCCTAAATAGTCTATTGTGATGTCAGGATCTAACCTTCTAGTAACCCCTTGGGAAAGGGGTTGTGTGTACACACACACACACACACACACACACACACACACACACACACACACACACACACACACACACACACACACCTAATTAACTAGCTAAAGCTTTTCTGAAAAAGCGCTGTAGTTCGAGGGCTTTAGTGCATGAAGGTCCTGGCTTACTTAACCGAGAGGGAGTTGTGAAGCCATCAAAGCACCCATCCAATTGTAATCTTGGTATTATAGTTTGACACAGGCATACTATTTGCTGATGCACCTTATATAACTCCATTGGTATTCTGAACAGATTCAGGATGCCAGGAAATGTAAAGCCATTTAACAACCATAATAAACTATAATATTCAGCCTTTTTAGCTTGTGTAGGCTTATACCAGTGTAACTTTTTTTTGGTCAAGGAACCCTATAATTATATTGTGAAATTCTGAGGAACCTCAACCCTCTAATAGCGAGACTGAGAACAGATTCATTGTTAGGAACCCCGATCCTCTCCAATAGCGCAGCCGAGATCAGATGCATTGCAAATTATTCGGTATTTGGTACAATTTTCAAATAACGCGACAATTGCAGGGAACATTTTAGGGATGCCTGGGGAACCCAAGGCTTCCTAGGAATCCCTGTTGAAAAACACAGGCTTATAGAGTGGTACTTCAACCTGGTCTACAAACAATAAATTACTTTGAATATTTAGGATCCATACCCCTCACTCACTGATTAACATGAAGCATATGTTGCATTTGCCTAGTGTTTAAAAGGCATAAGAGTTGTGTGGTTGGTCAATACAATGTTCTAAACCAATACACACTCACTGTAACCAAAAGGTAATTTAGCTGCAGGAATTTTTTTTACTGATGGAATGTAATCTGGGGAATATGTTAGATTAAGGAAACAATGCAACAAGGTTAACTGATTTACATCAACATTACAGCCTAATGTTACCAATATTTTTTTTTATTCTGGGATAGCAATTGCAGCCAGAGGCCACCATGCTTAAATACATCAAATGAAATAATTTAGCATAAAAACACTTTCCAGAACTGTAAAAGGATCGAAAAACAATGCTACAAGGCCATTCAGAAAAGTAGATAGAGCACTTATAACCCTAAGGCCTGGGACAGTGTGTTATAAGCGCGCCCCTGCTCTGCCTCGCCTGCTGAAAATCGGGCTTTTCCCTGTCCTTGCAGGCGAGGCAGTGAGCGCGCTCTGGGGGCGGGGTGGGGGCGTGCCAGGAGGCGGAGCGGGAGGCGGGGCTAGTCCCCCGCTCCCGTCACGTGACCGCTCCTCCGCTTCTCCGAGCGGCAAATTTCAAAACTGCCTGTCTCAGGAAAGTTTCTCAGCCTCCGCACGCATCAGCACGCATGCGGAGGGAGAAACTATAGCCGCGCTGATGACAGATGCAGGGGCTTTGTGCATCTGCTCAGCACGGCTCAGCCCGCCTCACTATGTCCCAGGCCTAAGGCAGGGTGTTAAACTCCAGTCCTCAAGCCCCTCCAACAGGTCAGGTTTTCAGGATATCTCAGTCGATATCCCAGCCTCTGATTGAGCCACCTGTGCTGAAGCTGGGATATCCTGAAAACCTGACCTGTTTGGGTAGGAGGGGAGTTAAGCACCCCTGACCGAAGGTACTGTATACAAGTCTTTAGCTGTATTTGCATATAAAAATGTAAAATTGGAAGTCTAGTAGTAACATTTCCTCTATTCCCACAGATTCCAAATCCATCACAAAGGTTAAGATTCTTAAAGAAAATACAGCTCAACCCCCTTATAACGCTGTGCTTGGGGTCCAAAGAATCACATCGCGCTATAAGCGGATCGCGTTAGAAATAATGTACAATTGTATGCATTGTACAATAAAGTATTTAAGATACTAATAATTGTGTTGTAAAGTATTCATAAATACGAAAATTGGGAGCTACGCTTACATTGCGCTATAAGCGGATTTGCGTTGTAACAGATCGCGCCATAACGGGGTTGAGCTGTATTTAATTTGTCCATATTATCTATTAAAGTATATGGTAGGCCAAGATCTTATAGTGATACAATTAGGCCTTCTTGTGTATAATTGGAGAGCTAAATGCAGAGCAATTAAAAGTGATTTTAAAAAAAAAATCACTAATGAAGCATAAAACCTGCATATCACCATGCTGGTCTGAGATATGAATTCCAGGTCATATCTATCTATTCATATACTCCATTTTAACAACACTTGTTTACACTCACAATAAAGAGGAATTGTGGCAGAATGCTTCGGATATATGTTTCGTCTTTAGTTGATGTCAGAAAGTTGATCTCATTTTGTGGAGCCCAGTTTGCAGAATTTGGAATAGGTGTTTATCCAGCTCTGAGCAACACAGATTAAAATCGGTTAGTTTCGTTGCTAAATTCTAGATCAACAGCATTCTCCAAAAGTGCATGACCATAATGCAGGTATTTCAGTCATATGTAGTTTAGCAAGAGACAAAAATTCCCAATGCTACATCCAATATGACAGAAAATACATAGTCAAATTCTTAAATGTTTCTATTCTCATACGTAAGGGTCATTTAGTTAAACCCTTTGGCCAAAGTGTTAAGCCTGCAGCCAATCTACAGAATCTGAACAAGTTGAAGACTATTTAAAAAAAATTGTACTGGGTACGCCTCCTTCCTCTCCCCATGCCTACTATAAAAGCCATTAAGAAACAAGAACAAAACGTGAAAAAATGTGAAGGTGTGCAAACCTTTAAAGAGGCACTCCTTGAAACACTTTATTTTAAATATGTATGAATCGCATTCATTTCAGCTCTGGGGACTCTCGGTTTCTTGAGACACTTGCCTCGGAAGGGGGTGCTGGTAGCAGCCCAGGCGAGGCTAGTGAGTGCTATCAATATGGCGGCTTCCATATATATTTTTCCCACTACATGGAACTGATCCTTTAAAACAACGCTCAGGAACATCATGATCAGATTCAATGCAATCGCTAAGAGTATTAAAGAAGTGTGACGTTTAGTGGCAATTCTGTCTCTCCAAGATGACAAGTTTCTGATAGTAAACTGACTCCTAATTTTGTAATATCCTATTATGGGCATTTTCTTATCTGCTAGCCTCCCATGGAATTTGGCTTTGCTTGTGCTTCATGACGGGGGCACAAAAATAAATAATATAAGGGGAATTGTTGTCCAATTTACATTAGGAAACTTTCCAATTGATTTCTGTACATCTCCCTGTTTTAGTTGCCTTATCAAATGAGATAATCTCAACTAGAAAATAGGTTTATCCCTTCCATTTCACAGCAAGAAACATCTTTATATTTTCTCATTTGCGGCATGAATATGCCAAAGCTAAAAAGAACCAATTTAAACTGTCTAAACACCTGCAGATTGGATAAACTGTATCTTAAAATATTAATCACGTCACACATGGCGCACAAGTAATGATTGTACAACTGTGAATGACAATGCATGAAATTACATTTGCAATTACAATAGTAAGTAGTATAAATTAAGTACAATAAAAAGAAATTCTGTCAAAAAGCATAAAAATGTACTTCATATAGGTGTCAAATTATAATGCTGTCCTCCACATTAGCCTCACATATTCTGTTCACTTAGATGTACAGTATATTGATTGTTTTTGCGTTTAATTGATGTTTGAGGAAGCCAAGCAAGTAATTATTTACTCTTAAATTGTGACCCCTGGGACTAAAAGATACAATGGCACCAAGACAAGCAGTTTCATGCTGAGTCTCATTGCATCAACCTATGAAAGTGCTTTGGGTCAATTAGAATTTGCATCCATGAGTGATTTGGGGAGTTGCCATGCAGTAGAGAAGCTAGAGAAGGTATTACTAGTCTCTGTGTTATACCTGGATGTATCAAAACGTGTAGGTATAATGGAAAAGTATTTTGACTTTTCTCCCCACAGAGAAAGCAGAAAATATGAAGAATTAGAAAACCTATTTAGTAATTGCACTGCTGACTTACTTCCACTTAAAAGAATATAAGTCCGTCCATAGAGAGATGGCAATATATTGAGATCATAGCAATATCGTGATAACAAACAAAATAAGGTGACATCGATATATAGATATATATCCATCCATCGCCCAGACATGTGTTCATCGAGTTTTGCAGACAGCTAGTGACACCGTTTTACACATGGCAGCTTTAAATATGACTGAACTGCTAATGTAAAGTAGATCTCTGCACCTCTCCTGGACAGTGGCATCCCTCTTTATCCACAGGACTTGTTTATTTTTATATCACCAGCAGAGCTTTAAAGAGATATACAAGACAATGCAGAATACCATTAGGGATTAGTGTGTAATAATAAAAAAAAGTCAACATTGAAAAAAAAAAAGGGAGCCCCTGTCCAGAAGAGAGAGCAATGTACCTGGGACACATACAGGAGTACATCAGCCCCTCTCTCAAGTTAGGATGTTTTATTTATTTGAAAATGTTTTATTAAAAATCCCACTAATTATAATTCAATATCTTCCAAATTATTTATACATAACATTGATTATAAATAAAATAATGAATTGAGACTGCGCGTGATGTACCGTTTCCTATTAAAACAGATATTTATCAATAGACTTAAGATGGTCACCATGGGAATATTTGTGTTTCTGCTTTGCAAAGGACTTTGGCAGACACTGCAATCTCAGCTGAGTGTTAACCTTCAGCATATATGGTTTATCTAAAAGCTCAAGTAATCAAATAACAGGGAGCACAATCATGAGCAGACTGGTTTATTACATTTGTGCGCAAAACATTAGCATTCACGGCAGGAGGCGGATTAAACACAAAACTGTTCCAAATATTGATTCAGAATTATTTATGGACCGTTTGTAGGGCTTTTCATCTCAAGGTTTTCATGTATTCCAAATGTAACCAGTTATTAGAATTCAGTTAACCCTTTCATGGATAGACGATACTTAAAAAGCAAAAGGATTTAACGGGTTCTGGGGGAAGATTCCTTAAAATGATGTACGTTGCAATTTGTGCTGTTGACGTGACGACTGAAAGACAATTATTGCATAAATCTGGCATTAGGTCCGTCCACAAGCAAAGCATTAACAATAGACCAAATGTTATATGTATGTATGGCAAATCCTGTGCAAAAATAAATGCATTGGATGAACCAAAGGTGAAAATTCGTCCCGTTTTAAATGGTATTTTTACTTTCTGGTGCAGTTTTCTGTTGCCCCACTTCTGTCTTGATACATAAAACTAATGTAACAAATGAGAAACTTAACCTCAAGCGTACTCTGAGAAAGCGCCTTTCTGGCGTGAAACGCGTGGGAGATTTTTGTTTCATTTGTATTCCCGATTAGTTTTTTTTTAGTACAGCTCAACCCCGTTATAGCGCGATCTGCTATAACGCGGATCCGCTTATAACGCGGTTTGAGCATGGACCCCGAATTTAAAAAAAAACATTTTTTTTGCGCACTGCACACACGCACCGCACTGCACTGCACTGCACACTTGCACTGCACTCACAGCACACTGCACTCACACCCCCCCTCCCACTCCCGCTCCCCACCTTTGGTGTCGGCTGCTGAGATCGGAGCGGAGCCGGCATCGGGAGGAGGAGGGGGGGGTGTCGGAAAGGGGGGGGGAGGTGGTGTGGATGCCGGTAGAGGGGGGGGGGGTGAGTGAGGAGCAGGCTGGGACTCGGAGGGCCGCGTGGGCTAGGCCCAAAACTGGTTGTGCCGCGTAGGAGTTGTGTGTCAGAGACACACAGACTGAGGGCGGGAGCGGAGGGTCTCTGGAAGCCGGGGGATGGGCCGGTAGGTGTGGGAGCCTCGGGGGGGTGGGGGGGGGGGGGGGGGAGGTGGATGCCAGTGGAGGGGGATGGATGCCGGTAGTGGGGGGGGGAGGTAAGGAGCAGGCTGCGGCTGGACTCGGAGGGCCGCTGTTGGCGGGCCTGGTGGCGGCTGGGGGATGTGTAGGGCTTCCGGCCATTTCCGGCTCCCTCCTCCCGATCGGGCGCGCAGCGGCCATTTTTTTTAAAAATTAGCGCGACCCCGGTTCTAGCGCGGTCGGATCGGGTGGCCCCTGAGGACCGCGGTATAACGGGGTTGAGCTGTATATAGTGTAAGGAATCGGGGAACACGTCCTTTGAGACGTGTTCCCTCCTTACCTGTCTCTGCACAGACCTCCAATGTGGCACCAGAGCGCGCGCACACCCCCGCTCTGTTTACAGAGCGCGCACGCGCAGCTCTTCTAAAGCGGCCACGGAGCTTAGCTCCGGCCCCTCGGACGCGCCACAACTCTCTCGCGGCGCGCTCACGTGACGCCGTGCACCGCTCCCCAGCTGCGTGGCAAGATCTCCTAATGTCCACTTGTCTCCTGCAGCCTATCCTAGCCTCCGCAGAGGCCGCACCTCCGCTCCGCCTCCTTGGCTATTGGTTCTGTTCAATACCCTGCTCTCACTTTGTCTCACTGCCCTGCCCCCTCCCTCCCCCTCACCTCAGTACCGGGTCCTGTCTTGCTCGTGGGTAGCACAAGCGTTACATGTAGTTAATTTTTTTTTTTTTTCCCCCCATCAACCGGTGAGTTTGATGTTTTTCTACAGGTCCGGTGTCCCACCAATCTCCTGCTTTTTCACTGTATTAATGTAACAAATGAACCACTATAGTATTGATAGGTTATATGGTTCCAGAATATCTGGGAAACATACATTGAAACATAGAATTCCATGGCAGATGAGAACCACTTGGCCAACATAAATTGCCCATATCGCCATATTGTCTCTTCCAAAACCTCAGACCATTGTATCCTTGGCTTTCGTTCTGGTTTAGCATTGCCTTACTTCTATCCCAAGAATTCCCTTACTGTATTAGCTTCCACCTTTTCTACGAAGGAGCACTTCCTCACATTCCCACCCTCAAAATTTAGAGGAAGACCTGTTCTAGTACTTTTCTCGTTCCCCAAAATATACTTCTATCCTGAAACTTTCTAAAACCATTAATGTATTTGTAAGTTCCAAATCATAACACAAGATAGTAGATAGAAGAGAAAAAAAACAGAGCAGTGCAAAAAAGAACTGGAGGCGGGATCAAGAGCGAAAAATAAAAAAGATTCTTTGATAAAGTTCGGCGAGAAACATGTCGGAGTGCTTTTTAGCTCTCATGGGCATTTTTTGCTAATAAATATTTGTTGTTATTTTGCACACTTGAGCCCGCATCCACTTCTTTTTTGCAGTGCTCTGTGTTTTTTTCAATCTACTAACTTGGATTTTTGCTGACGAGATGCACGCAAGGATGAATTATATGGTTCCAATCCATGGAAGCTGTCCGTGAGTAAAGTGAATATTTCCTTTGGTTGGCTCACTGCCTATGGAAGTTGCACAGAGATGACCTAGAGTTACTGGCTGTTATTTGATCCCACGGTTTGTCTCACATTTTGTGACATTTCTATTGGTTTCTATTCCGGTTTCTCTTTACTGGTCTGATATTACAGCTCAAAGATGGACTTCATCCTAATTGTTATGTAAAGGACTTATGATATGCCTTTGAAAACAAACGGACTATAAAAATTCCCTGTAGCACCACATGGAGATTGGTTTCTCATATACATATATAGTCCCCAAGGTGTACACACATATTGAAGTCCATCATTCTTAACTGATGAGTTTTATGATGTAGACCAGGGGTGCTCAACTCCAGTCCTCAAGAACCCCCCCCCCCCCCAGTTCAGGAGTTAAGGATATCTCTGCTTTAGCACAGGTGGCTCAATCATTCCCTGCTTCAGCAGTCTTCAACTGAGCCACTGATTGAGCCCCCAACAGGTCAGCTTTTCAGGAGTTGCTGAAGTTGGGATATCCTGAGAACCTGATCTGTTTGGGGGAGGGGGGGGGAGGGGAGGGGCGCAGGGGCGCTTGGGGACTGGAGTTGAGCACCCGGATGTAGATTATGCACCATTTTAGTGGTGTAGGACATTTGGTTTAGGCCGTTTCACCGCAACCACATGGTCACTGGCGCTTTGCTGTGTTACCCCCCTGCTGGAAGCTGCCGACGGCGGCCAGTTCACAGCTAAAGTGTTTAACCCTAAAACCTCTTACCCCCAAGCCCATACCCTAAAACCCCTTAAATTAACCCCCTACCCTAAACGGCTGTGACCAAAATGTCCCATTCCACCATTTTAGTAGCCCTTCTTTGCACAAATCACTAATTTACTTATGCCCTTCTGGATATACAGCATGGTCTACAGCAGGGGTGCGCAAGATTTTCTGGGGGGGGGGGGGGCGCGGCCGTTACAGAGGCCCCGTGCTTTCCCGAAGGCATTTAAATGATATGCCGGGGATCGCGTGAGTCCTCTGTAAAACTCCCTTACCGTAGCTTCCCGCGTTGCGTCGTCATGGCAACCCGACGTCGTGGGGTCACGTTGCCATGCCCCGCTGCGTCATTTGAAGCCAGAGCCATGCGGGAGGGAGGGGGGCAACCAGGTAGGGGAGCGCAGGACGAAAAAAAAAAACCACTTTGCGCACGCCTGGTCTACAAAACTGAACACAATACTCGAGGTATTACCAATAATCTATAAAGTGGCATCACAACCCCTCTATCTGCTGTGAATACCTCTCCCTATACAACCCAACTTCCTGTTGGCTTTCCTCACTCCCCATGCCTACGTTTAAGACAGCTGAAATAATGACTTGCAGGCCTCTTTCCTCCATAGTAGTGACTAGTGTCTAAAATCCCCTAGTCGGCTTTTGGATTTCTATGACCCAAGTGCATTATTTTGTACTTTTTTGCTATTCCAATGAAATGACCACCATCAACAAGAACTTCTTCTACAGTAAATACTGCCTCACAAAAGTTTTTCTACTGAGGCTTCACAAATCTTCCATGGACCTCTTGGAGTTTTCTATTTTCTTATTAAAAGGTTAAATACTTTGTGAACGGACTCATAAATCAAACTTAGGCCTTCGTCCTTCAACAATGTCCTAAATGGCGCTATATTCGTTTTTCAAAACGGCAGCTTTTGTCTGCACTAAAATCGCTAAATACATATATTATATCAACAGAACTTCCAAAAGGTGTCTTACGATACTCGTCTGCTTTGAAAGCAAGCTAAAATGTACACAGCTCGATTGATCTGAACATTGGGCCAGTCTTAATTATCAAATCTCTCTAGAACTTAAGCAGCGGGCACCTCTAAGATTAAAGTCTTACAGAAAGTCTGGGGATGGGAGTAGTCACAGGGAAAAATCACAAGTACTGCTAGACTCGGCTACTGACCCCATGTCTAGTAATGCTGGATAGCCTCACCAGTCAATATTGTCCCAGATATACAACTCCATGTATGACTTTTTCTACACTATACAATGTTTGATATTAAATAAGACTATTTCCTACTTGTAACTCATGTCTGTCTGTTTGCTGGTTACCTCGCTGTAGTTTTCAGGCTTTCGAACCAGATCAGTTTCCATGACTGACAAATGGTTGAGGTGTTGGTCCACGTGACAGCCTTGAGTATACGAATGAATCTGAAATACATCATGTTACAATAGTTAGTTTGCAGAATCCAGAATAATCTTTAGTACGAGATGCTTTATCCACACCCAAGCTGCTTGCAGATGTCACGTCTTCCATTGTATGGACCATAAGATACAGATGTAAAATGTTATTATTCAACAAGATATTCACAAAATAAAGCTCAGGAAGGCATATTGGAAGCTCAGTAAAAAAAATAAAACATTATTTACGAAAATATATTTTACTGCATGAGCGCCACCCTAAATAGAGTAGGAAACATATGATAAAAAATAAATAAATACATAAAACTGTACATAAAACTAGCAGGGAACCTCCCCGACGTTCTTCCATCAGCTGAGGTAGGACAACTGATCTAGGATGGGTAACGCCACTCATAAAAATAAATAAAAAATAAATAAGCACAGTATAATACACTTATTCCAATAATTAAGTCTCTCCCGGCATTATCTGTGCACATAAAGAGTATGTGAGGGAACGTGGTGACATTTTGAAACATTTGGGAAGCCACCAGTTTCATTGCTGTTTATTAAAAACTGCAGCATCTATTAAATTAAAAAATACTATCATATTCTCAGTCAGAAAACAGCGTGGTATACAATACATTGTAAAATCTTAGAGGGAAAATAAATAAATAAAATGTATTGCTCTCTTAAAAATGTTTAATTATGTTCTGTTCTCTGATGCATTATAATTAATATGTCATATAAAACAGTTATGACACTTGCAAAGTGCTTCAGAATAGGAAAACTTAATCAAATAAAATTAACTTGGTTCAAGCATTTGTAGTACAATTAATTTACTAAATTCTTCTATTAGTCTAATCCGTTAGTGGCAAAGGGAATTAAAAATATGAAGCCAAGAGGCCTATTCACAAACACTTGCTACATGCGCTGTGGAAAGCATGCCCAAAGAAGTCAATGACATTCTTTATTGATACAGAAATCTGTATAGGACACTAAACTCTATACTCATCCATCTACCCACTATTGCATTTACAATTAAATAGATTTTGACCTCTACGTCACTACAATTCTCCAAGTGGTTTATTGAAGTAAAAGTAATGTCACGTTTCTCCTCTGTGCACAAAACGTTGTATTATTTTCATAGATATGACAACAAATAAGAGCAGGGGAGCCTGGTTAATTCCCGGAGTCGGCTCCTTGTCACCTTGGGCAAGTCACTTTATCTCCCTGTGCCTCGGGCACCAAAAACATAGATTGTGAGCTCCACGGGGAAGGGACTGTGTCTGCAAAATGTCTCTGTAAAGCGCTACGTACAACTAGCAGCGCTATACAAGAACAAACAAAATATTATTAAATAAGATGCTACATGAATAATCAATTTTAATACACCAATGCAGAGATGAAAAATAAAACAAATATGCCCAATTCAGGCCCCCAAAAATTAAATTTTTATTCAGAGATACTTTGGTATGTATGTGGCTAGGTGTACACACATTGTAGCTACCTAAATGCAGCCTGCAAACTTATTTTTCCACAAACTATTAAGTAAATTGGAAAGCTGCTTTAAACTTCTGTTAAAATACCAAGTTAATTAGTAAGCATGTCTGTCATTGCTCCATCTTTCCGCTTAAACTGTGTCTACGTGTTTCTCATGTCACCAGGGCAGTGCTGTTGCCAAATGTATTGCAGTAAGTATGTACACATCAACTAATGATATAAATGTTTGTCCAAAATGTAAACACGGCTAGTACGCGTGTACCGTAGAGACGTGTGGAAGTGTTGGTACATTTTTGTAAATTCCAAAAATCTGAACGTTTGTAAAGCTTATGGGATCTAGGTACTGTATCAACGTAGCAAAGTGTGTGTTTAGAGGCACTGCTCTGTTTTTTTGGAGCAGAGCTGTGGTGTGTGCAAGAACAGTTTCTTACATCTGATGCAGAATTTTAGACTTGCACCTCTTTAGATAAATGGGAAAAAGAATGGTGCAGAGATGCAGAATGTGATACATCTCATCATCATCATCATCATCATCTGTGTACGATGTAACCCCTCCCCAACTCCTACTGACACTCCACAAGGTGCAAGCTGGGGAAGATACACAGATTGCGATACACCTCATAATAATCTGTGCACTGTGTATGTAACTCTCACCTAACTCATCCTAATGACTCTCCCCAAGGGGGAAGCTGGGGCAGATACGCAGAATGTGATACATCTCATAATCTGTGTCCCATGTAACCCGTCCCCAACTCCTCCTACTGACTCTCCCCAAGGTGCAAGCTGGGGCAGGCGGGGCAAATGTGCGTTACATAGGTGCAGGCTGAATATGCCTTGGTTTTGCTCCAGATTTGCCTTGATACATAGAGCCATATACAATATGGCTATGTAGAATATTGAAAGGATTGTCATTCAGTAGATCCTAAAAGGAACACGTACCTTATATAAAAGAGCACATTTCTCCTGCTGAGTTGCATGAAGAGTTCTCCAACAAAACCGCAGTTTTCCGCTTAACCACTGAATATATCGCACGTCTACTTCTCGTTTCACTGATGATGATGCTGCTGCATCCTCATTTCCGTTGCGGCTGAGGAAGAGTTCTTGTGGACACTAAGCAACATAAAAAAAAGATGTCATGTACAGCAGTACATCAGCACATCAGCACTTTACTGGAGATCTAGACAACAGAAGTGGTCTAAGGTATAAAAGCGTGACTTGTTGCGGGTTGTGATAATGAACCTCCATGCAAAATATATACTGTAAATACGCTGTACTCTTATGCATGAGCCTTTGTTACTGAAAATGTCAGAAGAAAGTACAACTGTAGCATCAGAGCAGCAAAGCTTTTACTCTCACAAAAGTTCATGCAAGAAGAACAACTATGTATTGTATCAACATTGGTCCAATGGAAGGTATAAACACCTTAATCTAAAAAAGGAAAGTCTGCTGTCAACTACAGTAGCCTTTAGTAACCGTTAATATATATTTCAAGTGAACCACCTTCCTCCACCCGCCACACTCCCCCATAAAGAACAAACAGCTGCTAGAACTCTTTCCTTAAATCTAAAAATCTCCCATAAAGGGCAATATTGACTAAGCAGTGCAATGCCATAAGACACATTGCCGAGTGAGGCGACACCTTACAGCGCCTTTTCAAGTTAATGGCTAGAAGAACCAAATGGATTAACCTCGCTCCAACCAAATTCTTAGGTATGCATATAATGTTTACTATTCTGTGTGGTACCAGGGAAATGGAATACCAATCGAAGAAATTGATGCGTCGTATCAAGAGGACAAAGCCCACACAAAGATACCTATAGAGCTGCACAACGGACCAAAAGTATAGTGGTCTACATGATGTTGAAAATGAAACCTGTGTAAAACAGATTTTAATTCATATAATATATAAAATATAAAAAGTTAAAAAACAAATGTAAACCACTTGATCAGATAAACTCCAATGAATATACAAATATACACACAAATATATAATATACTAGCTGATATAGCCGGCGTTGCCCGGGCGTGGAAGGGCAGGGTGGCATGGAGTGGAAGGGGGGGGGGGGGGCCAAGGGGCGTGGAAGGGCGAGGCGGGCAAAGGGCAGTGGGCAGGGCCAAGGGCAGGAGGGGCAGGGGGGCATAGGGCAGGGGGGGCAGGGGCAAAGGGCAGGGAGGGGCGGGGGGGCAAAGGGCAGGGAGGGGCGGGGGGCAAAGGGCAGGGAGGGGCAAAGGGCAGGCGGGGGCGGGGGGGCAAAGGGCAGGGAGGGGCAAAGGGCAGGGGGAGTCAGGGACGCGTTAAATAACCCATTCCCCTGCATTTACTCACCTTGCACACGGCCGCGCTCCTCTTCGTCCGGGTACCGGCCGCCCTCCTCCTCCACCTTGGGCTCCTCAGCGGAGAGGCTGAGACGCTCCGGTGAGGAGGTGCTGTGCCTTTTCGCGGGGAGAGGCGGAGACAGCCGGAGGAGCGGCCTGTGTGAGGGGAGAGACACGCACAGTGTGTGCTGTGTCTGTGTGTGGGGGAGGGGGTGAGGGAGAGCGCCGGGTGAGGGAGTGGCCTATGGGTGGTGAGAGCCGTGGAGAGGTGAGAGTCCCCCGCTGTGTCCCGGGCGCTCGCTCCGCTCCCCCGCTGACTGTAGCGGCGCCGGGGGGGAGGAAAAAGCGCGGGGTCCCGATGAGCGTCGCGCACTGCGGCTGTGATGAGTTGGATTGCAGGCTGATGTTCAGGGAGGAAGCGGCGGAGCATCCGGGACCGGCGGGTAAGAGACCGGGAGATGTGCTTCTAACATTGTGAGCCCCACCCTAATGTATGGAGAGAGAGAGAGAGAGAGAGAGAAGATGAGAGAGAGAGAGAGAAGGAGAGAGAGAGAGAGAGAGAGAAGGAGAGAGAGAGAGAGAGAGAAGGAGAGAGAGAGAGGAGAGAAGGAGAGAGAGAGAGAGAGAGAGAAGGAGAGAGAGAGAGAAG